>NC_052499.1:41716428-41758928 GCF_016617805.1 Bactrocera tryoni
GACCTCGTAGCCGAAGCTATAGTTGAGCTTCCATACGGCTCTGGACTGGTGGCCAAGGGTTGGACCCAATACATACTTCACATACAAACACCAATCATACAAAAATTAACCCTAATTCCCACTCGACTTCGCCGCTTACATAATTCACGCGAATTACGTTATGATATGTAATTTATCGGAAATTACATATCTTTCTGAATAATAAAACTCCGGCCAATTTAAACCGTACTGTGCGGCTTGCCGTCCAGTTTATTAATAATAATTTTATTCTTTATAAAAATCTCATTTGCTAAATTTACCTGGAGCCGTTGTGCTGATTTGACATTCCTCAGCATCAACGACCCGGCATATCTTAAATAAACATATCGAATAATAACAGTGGCATTTGATTTCATTTTTAAAGGAATTTAATGCTTGCTTATGAATATTTCCTTATTTATGTATTTTGCAATTTAATATGTATGTATGTAGTTGAATCTGAAGATTCAACTTACATTTTAGAGGAATGAAAAATATTTAGAAAATACTTGTCTTTTTTGGTATATCGACAAGTTTGAAAGTGGTGGAGTCGTTTGACGACGCAACTCGCGCGATTTCTCGGATTTTCATTTTTACGATTTTTCTTAATTGGCGGGCAGAATAGAAAAAAACTAAAAGTCTTACGGAATTGGGGCAAAGTTTATTATCTTTGGCATTAAATTATTACTTAAAAAAGTCAAGTTTAAACATATTTTTAAACAACATAAAGTAAATTTTTTTTTGTTAAAAACCACGTTTTTTCAATTTTTAAAAACTTTCTTTTTGTTTCCGATAGAAATTGCGATCAGCATCCTGCCCGCCGTCCGACAAATACACATGCGAGATGCATCGGGCAAATGCTTCCTAAAGGCAGAATATCAAAATTTCGTATTCAAAAAATTTGTGAATGATATTTAAATACATATATAACTATAAACAATAGAAATTTTGCTTTAATCACTTATTTCTTTCCTTCATCGAATTTTTAAGCATCTAAAGCAGGCTCCCCTCTTAAAGAAAAACAGAACAAATGGTTTTTTCGGCAAAATCAATTTATTTTATTCGAAATAGTCTCCTTCTTCTTCAATACAGCTTTTTGCACGGTCCAAAAGCATGTCGAACGAGTGTTTTAGCTCGTTGGCCGGTGTGGCCGCCAGTATGCCGGTGCAAGCCTTTTGGATGGCCTCTACGTCTGCCCGTGGGCAAATGCATTTTTCTGAACAGGAAGCAGTCGCACGGTGCCATATCAGGTGAATACGGGGAGTGGTTAATGGTTAAATTGTGATTTTTGGTAAAATAATCGGTCACAATTGGCCCTTCGAATGTTGGATTCTGAGCAATTTTTGGTCGTCAGTCAATTTGTGCCGAACAAACAGTGCACACACCTTTCGTAAGCCCAAATGTTCGGTCAAAATGCGATAAATCGATGTCTTGGAGGTGTTCTATTTTACTTCCATGAATTTTGGCTGATTTTTGATGAATTCACGCACAGTTGCGATGGAATTTCCGGTGATCATGGATTTTGATTGGCCCACATGTTGATCGTCACGACGACATTGAAAATGTTGGAACCACTCGTGCACTCGTGCAATCATCGCCATAAACTTGTTTCATCAATTTAAACGTTTTGGTAAAAGTTTAACCAATTCCAAAACAAAATTTAATGTTGGCTCTTTGTTCGAAGCTCATTTTCGCACCGATAACACGAACATACTGACACTTAAAACGCAATAACTACACTGCCAATCAATGAAATGTCATGAAATTCTCTTCTTCAACTCACTGAACAGTCGACATATAGATGGTTTTTTCAGCGCGTCAGTCTCTTAATTTCGAGCTCATTTTATAAGCCTCACTACCTTTAAATGATTTAATATATTACTCAATGTGTGTTTTTAATTTCAATATTTTTGATAAATAACAAGTAACTAACTTATTTCTAAATAAAGAAAATTCGATACCGCAAAAAGTGTCATATATACGCAACATTTGAAAATTTAGAATGGTAAGCTATGCGTGGCTGCAGGTGTTTATGTATATATAAAGCGTGACAAGACAAGTTATAATCCGGATGTGTGTCCGTCCATTCGATCTTCTGTCTTGCTTATAAGCAACTTCTATGTTTGACATCGTTTAAAAAGTCAAATACACAAACACCTCTTTAAAGTACACATCTTATTGGTCAATTTGAATTCGGAAAATACCAAAATAACAAAAACATAACGATTATGTCATGATCAATCATGTTATGACTTGAAGCATATTATAAAAAAATAATTAAAATACTTAAAAGATACATTTGAAAAAATATTTACACAGTTTTACGACCAAATAGTGAAAAAAATACAAGTGAAAAAATTAGAAAACATGTTTATATTGTACCGCTAGATTTTTTGCTTATGCAAGTAGCTTATAAGCAACTTTGGGCGGTTAGGTAATACAAATATTAAAATGAGTAAAGTACGAAAAGGGCTGTGTAATGAAGACATACTGCAGATTTTGAAGATAGATTAGGATAAATCTTCTGACGAAGAGTGTGATGAAGACGACGAAGAGTTTTTGGAGAAGGATTTGAAACAGCTTTTAGAAAATGGCCAACCAAGTAATTTCTAAAAGTTCAGAAAATATGGATGACTTTATTATTGAAAAAGTTGAGGTTTTCCCAATTGAAATGGAGAAAAAGACCAATCGACTTTGAAGACGTTACTTGCAGAGAGTCAGAAGAAAACATTAACATAGTAAATAAGCCGATTCAATATTTCAACACTTTTTTTGATGATGCTTTAACCAAAATTATTGTGGAACAGACCAATATGTATTCCCTACAAGAGTCCGGCAGTGAACAAATGATGACAATCGTCGATTTCTTGGAGTTTTGTTGTACTTGGGCGTAGTCCAGTTGCCGGTTTTTAGAATGGCATGGTCGCAAGAATTCAAATTAACAGCAATAACAGATTCGATGCCGAGAAATAAATTTGAGAAAATAAAGAAATGCATCCATTTTTCTGATAAGTCGAAACAACCATCTAAAAGCGATAATAATTATGATAAATTATACAAAATGCGTCCACTATTATCGTTGCTCAAAGAAAAATTCAACAATCTACCTCAAGAGGAACACCAAAGCATTGATGAACAGGTCATAACAGATTCGATGCCGAGAAATAAATTTGAGAAAATAAAGAAATGTATCCATTTTTCTGATAAGTCGAAACAACCATCTAAAAGCGATAATAATTATGATAAATTATACAAAATGCGTCCACTATTATCGTTGCTCAAAGAAAAATTCAACAATCTACCTCAAGAGGAACACCAAAGCATTGATGAACAGGTCATAGCATCTCAAAATGCTTAAAATGTGGTGTTCATCTATGCTGTAATACGCACAAGAACTGTTTTTTATCTTATCACACTTCAAATACAAAACAAACATATATGTATGTATATGATAAATAAAGATAAATCCCTTAAATATATATTTTTTAATTTGAATGTATTTATATCACTCAAATACTGCCCTAAGCCCCAAATGTTTATAAGCAACTTTCAATATCTTTTGATCGGATCACGCTAGAGAGCTAAGACTTTTCATTGTAGTTAATTGAGCCAGAAGTCAGAAAATCAGGTTCTTGTAGTTGGTTTAAGTGCGGTCCTGAAAGGGATAATGATCCAAGAGGGCTCTAACGCAGTAGGCCAAGTACCAGAGAATATATTCGAATAAAACTTTGCACAAATATAGCCCTCAAAGTGTTTCATGTTACTACCAAAAATTTTCGAAATCGAAATATAACTTTTCAAAAACCCAGGTTCCAAATGTGGACCCCAGTGCGGATGGCTAACTTTTTGCCGAAAATATCGATGCGTGAGATACATATATTATTGAAATTACGAGAGAATACTTTCCTGAGAATAGTATGTGTGTATTTCAAAAATGGGTTGCATTGCGTAAATATTTTGTTCGGCTGACTTTATAGACCACATATCGACCAATGAGTATGTTACCTAAAATTTAACTGAGCGTGTTTTGTAAAGCTTCCTCTAGCCCCAAATAACTAACAGAAATTTCAAATGTCCGGCTTACTTTAATCCTTATATATGTATCTGTGATGGTATGTGATTTAAATTAATGAAACTCTGAGAACATCTGTTTCTGTTAATAATTTGCAGTATTGCCAAATAAGGCCAATATTATACCCATCTCCCATTTGCCTAATAAAAGATTCTCAAACTGTTGGTTGGTCTTATACCGTATATACATATTTATCAATATTATGTGTATTATATCTCAGCAAAATTAACTGACCTTATGTAATCACTTCCGTTCCTATGGATTTAAGAATTACACTTTGCCTTTTCTGTTAAGTTTATGTCAGATATATCTTATTAGAGGATTATTTTAATGTAATTTTCACTGACAAGAAGTAAAACCGACTGGATTCGATAGAGCACATTTATAGCTAACGAACGAGTGGCTGGTCAATTGTCTCCAAGCACTTGCAGAGTCAGGGCAAACATTTTCGTGCGACATGTTTCTGTAAGTGGTGCAAGCCGAAAATGCAGCGTTTGTTAGAGCAGAGGAATGCGATTAAAATCTGTGTGAAAGTGAGTAAATCTGCGACAGAGATGTTTTATATGAGCAGGCTTACCCAGATGTTGCTTTCGCAAGAAGTGGTGTGTTTCGGTGGCACTAGGCCTTTTTGGAGGGCCTGATGAAGACCGTGCTGGGAGTGAAAACGATAGTCATTGTCTTTTTTGAAGTAGAAGTCCTCAAAAGACTCAAACGAAGGGTCAATCGTGTCCGACAAGACATCGCAGACTATTGACAGTTGCACCACGACAACGCCCCTGCTCACACCGTCTTTCTTGTGAACGGCTACCTAACCCCAGCCGGCATCCCAACGCTTCCGCAGCCGCTTTACAGCTGAGATGGAGCCGCCCGGATTTCTTTTGTTTCCTTGCCTGAAAAGCCCGATGAAAGGCAAGCATTTTGAGACGACAGAGGGGATCCAAGCAGCATGCCCCTCAGCTCTCAAGGCTATTCCTAAGAATGCCTTCCGTGACGCCTTCAATGCTTGGAAATCGCGCTATCAGCGCTGAATTGACATAGAAGGAGCCTATTTTGACAGTTTTTAAAGAACTGTAACGATTGGTTCAATAATTTTTTTTAATCGACTCTGTTCAATTACTTTCCGGACAAATCCTAAATGTCATTCATCATCCGTTAATGATAATATTCACCATAAATAACTTATACACTGACCTACGTATATATTCGACATAAGATTTGTTAAAAAACCAAAATCATTATATATAGTCATTATATTTCGTAAGTCCTAGTAATAGTTATATGGGTGCTAAGTCAAGTTTTCGCCGAATTGTATATATTTTTAATTCAATGATATGCTGTTGTGAGTTAAATGTGTTCTTAGATTTTCATTGAGATAACTCAAATTATGGTCGATATATCCAGCACAAAGTCAGCAGGAAGTTCGAAAATCCTTATATCAAGTAATATATATGAGGGATCAGCGAAATACTAACCAGATTCAAACAATTTTTGATATACAGAACTACTATTGTCAGGAAAGGATTCTGTCTTAATTTCATTTGTATATCTCACACATTGTCCGATATTTTCAGTCAAAAGTCAACCCTTGAAACTGGGATCCACATATTCGTTTCTTAGGGTTGAACAGTTTTGGTTGGATTTGAATAAATTTTGGTCAAAATGAGGTATAATTTGAGGGCAAAATTTTATTATTATAATTACAAAATGCATTCCACAGTGAATAGGACTTTTTTAATATAGCGCCGCCTGGTGGCGCCATCTATACGTCGACTGGTGCGTTTGAATCTGCTATTTTTATCGATTGTCCAGAGGAAATTTCATGACATTTCATTGATTGGAAGTGAAGTTATTGCGTTTTAATTGTCAGTATGTTTGTGTTATCGGTGCGAAATTGAGCTTCTAACAAAGAGCCAACTCTAAATTTTGTTTTAAAATTGATAAAATTTTACCGAAACATTTCAATTGATGAAACAAGTTTATGGCGATGATTGCCTATCCCGTAGCAGGATGCACGAGTGGTTACAACGTTTTTAGAGTGGTCGTGGGAACATCAATTTCGGACGAGCCGAAACCCAAAAAATCGCGCACGGAGAAGTCAAAAGTGAAGGTAATGCTGATTTATTTTTATGATTCCAAAGGTATTGTCCACAAAAAATTTGTTCCACCCGCCAAAACGTTAATGCGGTATTCTACCTTGGAGTTTTGAAGCGTTTGGTGCGCCGTATTCGACGTGTTCGACCCGAATATTGCGAAGATGAATGTTGGCGTTTGTTGCACGATAATGTGCCGTCTCATCGATCGACGCTTGTGACCGATTATTTGACCAAAACTCACATTTTAACTATTAACCACTCACCGTATTCACCTGTTATGGCACTGTGCGACTTCATTTTCGGAAAAATGCATTTGCCTATGAAAAGAAAGCGTTATGCAAACGTAGAGACCGTTAAAATGGCTTGCACCGGCATACTGGCGGCCATACCGGCCAACGAGCTAAAACACTCGTTCGGCATGCTTTTGGACCATGCAAAAAGCTGTATTGAAGCAGAAAGAGACTATTTTTAATAAAATAAATTGATTTTGCCGAAAAAACCATTTGTTCTCTTTTTTTCTAAAGTCCTGTTTACTTTGGAACGCACCTTGTAAGAAAGAGCCTAGAAAGTGAAAGAATCAGATGGAATTTAAAATTGTGTTATATGGGCAGTTGGCAGGGTTATACTCCAATTTTTCTCATTTTCACAGAGTTACAAAGGAACATGAAAAGAATCATGTGTCAAATTTTATTGAAATCGTTAGTCGGGTCCCGAAATATGGGATGTCACCAAAAAATAGGCGGTGTCACGTCCATCGTGCAAGTTTCAAACCGACTGTCATAAAGCTCTCTCTCTGGCGTAATTAGTTATTAATTTATTGCGCTTTTAGTAGTTTTCCATAGTACCGTTTTGTGGGGAGTGAGCGAGGTTATCTTCCGAATCATCAATTTTCACACTGTCGGTAGGAGTTCGTATAATATTCGAGCTTAGCACCTTTAGGTGAACAAAAATACAATTTTCTGTAGCAACACGCTGCAAGATTAAAACACACCAACTACCATATCCAGCTGAAAAGCAGATTTGAGGGCATTGTTATGAGTCAGTTAATTAGCGAAATGATGATATTGTTGCTACTTGTATTTTGCACCCGAATTTCGAAATATTTAAGCACCTCGAAAATAATTGTGTAAGTATGTAAGTGCAAATGTAACCGCGAATGAAAAGTTAAAGGGCTAACAGAAAAGTAAACACTGCTCTTGCTTTAAATTAAAAAAAAAAAAGTGAAGGAAAATAATAATAAATAAGAAAAGTCATTGTGTTTAATGTTTTTTTGTGAAATCATGTTGAAAGGGGAAACAGTAAATGAGTGTCGTAAGTGTGTTTAACCCTTCGTGTAGTTCAGCAATGTCGCTGCTGTAGTCTCTGTATTTGTGCGGTGAGCATTTTCAATAGGCGACTTGGCCTTGGCGGTTGCGGTCGGGAGGCGTGAGTTTTGTAGCCACGGGTTGCCTTTTTACATGCTGCTATTCATGCGTTTGTTATTGTTGTTACGTTTGCTGTTTGCCTCTCATTTTACATATTCGTATATCTTTTTTCCTGGCACATTTTCTTCAGCAGGCAACTGCTCGCCAAAGTTTATGATTTCCAGCTTATTTGCATCTCAGTGAAAATCCATTTGGAAAATTGACTGCGGTCCGCTTCTTGCAAAGAGACACTTAAAGGTAGGCAGGAAAAGCGGAAATATACTAGACATGCACTTGTATATGATTTGCATACACTTATTGCAACATGCAGCATCCTTGGTAGATATACGATGAAGTAAGTGAATATGCTGCATGCCTCAATTCGCAAAGGACTATAGCCTGGCATATAACTTATTATGTTAGAGCCTCAGACGAAAGACTTCTTCTCTTTGCAAGCTTTCATTTTTTCTTTGCATAAATTTCGAATCAATGTTTTGCATCTGACCTCATAATGCAGAGTAAATTCTTGAGTTACATCAAAAGCTGCTTTGAAATACCATAATTTCAAATTATACCTAAGTAATCAGCAACAGTAATCACTTCGTTGTGTTGGGCTCGATGCCGCCTATTGCAGTCCACTCTTTTGCTTCGATCAAAATTTGAAACATCTGCAGCAATTTACCTTTATTATATTACCATTTAAAAGTTCAGGCGAATGGAATTTCATTACAGCTTCAATATCCTTCCATGGCTGACATCAGTGCCGATGTTAGGTATGATGTATTGAGTTCAACCATCTTTTGCGAGTAAATAGGCAACAACTTCAAAGATGGAGATATTCGCCGCACGTTATTGCTTTGGAAAAACGGGTAAATTTATTAAATGGACTCAACCTTGCTCGACTGGCTTGCCGGCAGTTACTGCCATTATCGTAATGATAATACAGTCACGCGTGCTTCTTTGAGCGAAATTCTCCTCTGAATGGTTTAACGTATTGATGTTGTCCGACAAATACGAGGGTGCAAAAATTCATGGTTTATGGCATAAGCCACAATTACCTGTAAACAGTGACCGTGTAGAACGAAGATGCGAACCTACTGATGACATACGGTAGATAAGTACTCAAGCTATTTACCCAAATTCGACAGCAAGTAAACCTTTTTTACTAAACGGTTTCCTACTCCTTGACTAATTACACAGTACAACAGCCAATCTGGGGGGTGAGAAATTCCAAGTCAGGGTGATGGTACTAGGTCAGTATAGTAAAACCCTCAAAGGGCTTGGCGTTCGTATGTGTGAGTTTTTTTTATGATCTTTTAAATTTTTTTTCTTATCCTTTTTGCGGCTCCCTTATTCGCACATGCATAGCAATTCAATGGATTGTGCCCTTCGCCAGGATTAGTCCAAATCATTGGGATACCGAATGGCATACTTTCACGTCTTCTATTTTTCCAATCCATTAGACGGTTGTAGCAGCTTTTACACACTATATTTGGTACCCAATTTTCGTTCACTATAACATTTTGGTTGAAGTACATCTCGTATGTTTGAACAAAATCAGTATTGAAATTTCCCCTTTTTTTATGTCTTGAGACATATCGAGTTATGTAAAACTACGTTTTTGCCAAAATGTTACAACTAAGCGAAAAAACATCAAGATAAGGATCCATACCTAGAAGCGCTGTGGATCCTCAGAAGCAGTGGCAATAAGTTGATTCAATATACGACTTTTTTGGATATCTGGCTACAACGGGATCGTCGGAAACTGTAAAGAGGATAAGCATGAAAGGAAAGGGAGCGTTACCCAAACTCCATTAGAATGAAAACGAGCAGGTGCTCCTCTGTAACACGCAGGCGAGAGTTGAGTTTATGGGTCTCACGCGCCTCAGAAAGCTTGTTTTAGCAACATCACTAGTGTGGTTGCGAAAGCCTTCTGGCCTACAGAGGAACTTAAAAGGTCAGCTACTAGTCCTCAGCAAGGTTCACATCGCCATAAATTTGTCCTAATTGCACAATGTCTCATAAGAACTCACGTGATGAGTTTAAGGATTCTGGAGAACGCAGCTTGTTAAAATTGCAGCGAGGAATATGCAATGGGAAGATCTCAACACTTTTTTTTTGTTTGTCTAGCTTTCACCAGACTAAGATTGACACATCTCGCTTGTCGTGCTCTCTACGAACTCGGTTGGAGTTTAGTTTATATTAGCCGCTTTAATAAATTTGCGACAGGTTCCAGGCTCTTTGTCGGTATGCGACAGACCTTCTGATCTATACCTATGTACATAGGAGCTCAGGCATCTATAGCTGTCCAAGTGGGATTACCTGTGGCGTCGCGAAAAACCTATTCATCTTAAATAACCTATGTATGGACATGGAAGCCAATTGACGACACCATTGTGTAACTTTTTTATCCATTTCTAAAGGCTCTTACGGTAACATCGTCATCTTTTCACCACGTATATTTAAATATTCTAAGAACATATTTAAAACAGTCCATAAACATTTTCAGATCATTTAACCTTTCGGGGAAAATATTGCTTAAGCAAAGGCTTTTTATAAATAATTACCTATCCTGACCAAGTGCCCGCTGAACACCCTTGATCTCTTCACAAAATCGTGATAATATTAACACATGTAATGATCCTTGCCCCACTTATACGCTGAAGAGGATGCATTAAGTTTGGCACGAAGTTTATAACACCCCAAAGAAAACGTTGAAAATTCTATAAAATGTGTATATAAATGATCAGCGTGACGAGCTGTGTTGCTTTAACCATGTCCATTTTTGAGATATCGCTCTAAGTCGTTGACCAAAATTATTGCATATCCTGACCAATTTTTTTTTTTTATTTTTTTTTTATTTCACGAAATCTTGCATGGTTTATTGCCCTATCTAACATATAAACGCACCGATCATATTCAAGTTCGTGTTCTTTATTTGTGAAAGGTTTTCCAAATTAACTGCTTTTTTTTTTCATTTTTTTCTAATAATAAAAAATATGTATTATAGCGAAGGAATGATTCACATTTATTGTAAAAACTGTACCTAAATTTAAGCCACACGGATTACTTTCCAACGGCGCGCGCTCCAATGTAGTTAGGATGTATAAGCAGATTTTTTAGTTATTTCGACGACAAGGTGAATAAACAAGACATATTTTGTCAAACAGTGATAAATTGCTGACTCCTCACCAACATCAGACCAAAAACTCTTTTCCAAACTTTCGCTTTCCGTTTGCTATATATTCATGTCAATTAACGCACTTAGTAGAGAGGAACACCGCGACATGCCATCATCGACTTCATGAAATTAGACAGAAAACGAGAATCGATAAAGTGCTAAAGCAGCAAAGCCATAAAAAAGCAATTAGTAACTGTGTAGACTGCAAACTCATTTCGGTTGATAGCTGCCTTCGAGCACAAAAATTTGCAAGTGTTGGAAGGATGAGATGTTTTCGGGCGGGAAATAGAAGAAAGCGTTTTAAGAGCAGTTTGGCCTCATCTAAGACAAAGCGGAAGTAGAATAGGATTTTACTGCTGGCGCCAGAGCTACAATGCATAGAAATCTAATAAAACTCACACAAAGCGCTGAAAAGGGTAATCAATTGTTGGGTGTAGTGGAAGCGGAAATGCGCTGACATACGCTGACACATGACCAACAAGACTGAGCAAACACAGAAAAGCGAAATGTAGAGAAAGCATGTGTAAAAGATGACGGTGGGGCATCACCAAAGTCACCATAGTTTAATTCCATAGGACTAAAGCGATAGCGGAGCCAACTAACAAACGCGAAAACGCAAGCATACTCGCATATACCAGGAATGATGTGTGTGTGTAAACGTTCTCTTAGAATCTCTTGTTATAGCTTTCGCTTGCGAATGTCGCACTGACGAAGAAATGTAAATTTACTTTGGTCAATGGATTCAAAAAGCAATCAGCATACTCATGTGTCTAAAAGTGGGCAAAGGACATTTGGTGTTTGAAGTTCCGCCGATATGCAACAATGAAAAGCAAATCTGAAGAAAGCTAACTCAAGTAGTTCAGTGGATCGCCTGCGTTCTACTTTAGGACAAAAGTATATCGCAGTCGCACAGTAGAGGGTGGTCGGACAACGCCTGCTAAGCGAACGCAAAATCCATTGGCCACACAATACTAAGGCTGATCATAGTCTTAAGTGGAATTCAAAACAGGCATGCAACCTGGGCAGGAAGTTATATACGCACAATTATTCTTCAAAATGCCAAAAACATTTATGCTAGTCAACTTCCAAAAACTATTCTGTATCGAAGGACTTCGGTCTGTAAATAATGAGCTTTGCGCGCTTCGCTAAACTTATGGTCAACATAATCGGTTCACTGAGCGTCCTATTTGCAACACCATCACCCATCATGAGACCCAGCGTTCATTATTAGATAATATTCGGCCGAATAGATCACGTCCAACAACTAGTGAAGAAAATATAGCAGCCTTAGCTGGGAGTGTACACGAAGACAGTGGAGAGTCGATTCCACGCCGTTCGCGGCAACTCGCACATTTGGTTTGAACAAGACGGTGTCAGTTCCCACACATCGCATCAATAAATGGATTTATTGACAGAACACTGCCGTGAGCAGATAAAATAACGTTTTGGGCCGGTCAATTGGGGCAAGGATCACTTTTTTCTATGTGGATGTTTAAGATGTTAAGTCTAAGCGGACAATCCCGCTTCGATTTACGTCTCAGAGCAAAGCATCGCGCGTGTCATTCGCCAGTTACCAGTCGAAATATTTGAACGAGTCATTGAAAATTAGACTGGAAATTAGAATGGATGAAACGGAGGTCGCCCTTTACAAAAGATAAATTTTATGTTGTTTTTGCGCTAAAACAGAATAACTTTTTTCTTTCATTGCAAACCTTCCAAAATTTCTTTTTTTTACTATTACTCGTGCAAGGCCGCCTGCAGAAGCTCTTTAAATTTTTAACCTAGCATCTAAAAAAACACAATTTTTCGGAAACGGGATTTAAATTTTAATTCAGTGTACAGATTTACCACGAAATAAAAATTTTCAAAAGAAAAACATTGCTGTACATATCTTGATATATCTTTCCTTGTAAGGTTAATTAGGAAGCCTTTAAATTTCTCGCAAACTCCTTTCAAAAGCAACGATTTGATTTAAAAATTAAATTGATGTGCTTTCCTGAACAGACTTTAACTTTGTTAAATATATCACAATAATAATTCAACTCACAATTCAACGAAACATTCATTTATCAGCCGCTCATTTCGTGTGTCAGTTTGTACGCGGAGTTCATACAATTTCGATTTTCAGCTTAATAAAGTACGGAAGCTATAAAATATAAATTAATCTTGGCACAAGATCAAATGTCTGCCTTGCGGACTGTACGTTTGTATGTTTATAATGAAGTATGTGTAGTGTGTTTATATCAATAACGGATATTTCATTTATAAGAAACTCCACACAATGCAAATAAAACAGGTTTGTATGACCCATATGTATGTCAGCCAAACAAACAAATATACAAGTTAATTTGCTGGAAAAAGGGCCAACGCCAAAAATTGGCAATCAATTTTTACACATGTCCCTAAAAGATATCATTAATCAAAATTAGCAACAAGAAAAGGAAAGAAATTGTAAAAGTGTACCACAAAATGGACCAGCAAAAATTGGGGACGGAAAAAGGATGGCAACTTATTTGTAGGCAGAGATATCAATACACAAGTGTAAATGTGAAAAGCTGTTTTCTGGCTAGTTTAGTTAAGCGAGGAGAGACTTTAAATGAACTATATTTGTATTTTAGTATAACACAATAAAATATAAGTAAACAGATTTTAATAAGTGCGACTTATAAAGCGATGTTAAAACGATTTTTTTTTTATTTTAAATGCTCGGACAGGCAACGAGTCTTTTTCGGTCTAGTTTGACTTGAACTATGTAACAGCTGGCCAATAAGCAGGACGTGCTCAAGCGTGCTCGAGCGTCTAGTGTTCCAGAGTAAAAAGCAAGGGGTCCAATGCACTACTTTAATTGCTGTTCGTCATGTCTCATTTGGACACATTTTAAAGGACACTCTCCATAATGGTAAAGCTGTTAATAGTGGTGATGAGGTGTATATCTTTCCAAATTTTGTCCTCCGTGATTCAGCTTTCACTAAATTGAATTCAAAATATTTTTACTGCCTTATCCACACTACTGACACATGAGCATCTCTCCATTCAAACCAAAAAATTTTGTCAACACTATACACCGTTGAAAGAAAGTGGAACCATCTGTCGCGAGGATGCATATCGATACCTAATATAATATATATATTAGGGTGCTTTAAAAAAAAAAAACAAAAAATACTTCCTCAAGCCAGGCGCTTTCTGCGACAAAGTTTGATTATCTCAATTAGACGATCAAACATAGTGATTTGAAATTTGGAATGTTTTCAATAAAAATAAAAAAAGTTTCTGAGAATAATAATTTTTTAACGGAAATTTCCAAAGTTTGAAAAATGAACTTTCTGAATATGTGATGGTTATTTTTGATAAACGAAAATTAGTTGGTGAAATTTTAGTTTCAATGAAAAAACGAAAATTCTTATGTAAAATGTAAGGGAACCTTAAACAAAAATAGCGACCCCTTCGAGTTAAGCTACAGCGCCTGGCTTGAGGGAGGATATTTTGTTTGCCAATCACTAAAATTAGAGGGGGTAAGAGCTGAAAAAAAATTCAAAATTTTGTTTTGAAGCACCCTAATATATATATATATATATAACTAGAATAACTTACAGTGGAAAATAACTCTACGAGTTAGGTATTAATAACAATGAGTTTTATTATCTCATATACCTGTATTAAGCAATACATATTGAACACACATCGGTCAATATCGGTGCTATCTGGTATACAGTAGTATACAAGTTGTAGTGTACCGAATGTCGGTCTCGTTCATCGTGTCCTTTCAAATTCTCAAATTTGTTATTGAAGGAGACAGATAGCGCGTCAAAAGTAATATACGGCAAGCGGGAGTTATTTTTCTACTTGAATGTATAAAATTAATGAAATACCTTGAGAAACATGACTGTCTGTGCAGACAAGGCAGCTCTAAAAGTTAAAGGGAAAATTCTAAGTAGCTAGAACTAGTCTCTGCAAAGGAAATGTGATAATTAGCAGATGCATAGTTCCTATTCATTTCATTCCAGCTTTTGGATAAGGCAAAGTAACCAGGGCTTATCGTGAATTTGAAAGTCCTGGAAAATGAAATATGGAAGAGAGAAAGCGAGGAAGGTATTATTTGATTTATTTTCAGGTTATCTAGACCATTTCCTAGCCATATCCTAGTAGCTTTTTCTTTGCTTTTATACCTTTGAGTGAGGTGTGAGCGATAAGCGAATGGTGCAAAAGAGGGGTAAAGAGAGTTAAAGAGTTACATCTGACTACACGTTTGTATTTCGAAATGAAAAAGTATTCACTTGGACGATATTATACAATCGATATTTTCGATCATATTTTTTAAGCTGTAAGGTCCAAAACATGGACTGGGTGTAAACTACACCAAAATATATATTACAAAAATAATTACAACAACAATAAAGTATTATAATAATAACTTACATTCGCTGAGTTTGCTCAATGAAAGAAAACTAAACCGTTTACAATTATTTCAACTTCTGTCTCTTGAACAAATCACGCACGCCTGTCATAAAGCCACAGATATTTTCCGCATTACTCCGCATTCCGACCAATAATAGGAAGTTAGAATTTGCTATGCCCGCAAAAGTATGCTTGTATGTGAATAGCCGCAAATAGCGACAGACCGACACAATATAAACAATTCTTTGTATTTAGAACTGTTTATTGTCTGGTCGAAATGGAGACAAATGATGAAAAGTCGCAGGGTAGCAAATTCAAGAGCATGAAATAATGAAGTGTACTAATAAGAACAGAACGAAAAAGAGAGTTGCGCTGTGCGGCAAGCTGAGTGGCCTGCGACGAGGGAGAAAAGCAAAGCCAAGCACAACACTGATACGTGTTTGCTGAAGTCAACAAAAAATATGAAAAATGAATTTGTTAAACTCAAATAATTAGATTTACTGATGCTTGGACTGGGTAACTGAGTACGAATGCTCTCGTGCGGCAAAATATTTAATTGCTTTGAAAAATGGCTTAAGTGCGATGGCAGTGACTGCTTCTCACAATATTTACACCAACAATTTATGACAATAAAACACAATAACTTCAAACTATGCACAAATGCAAAAGATATCTACATTTTGGTTGAAATAACAACAAAAAAGAAACAGTAGAACTAGTTTGAACAAAATACTCAACTCTCTTCTGTGCTGCAGCAAAAGCACACACATTATTAGCAAGAAAGCTGACAATAACTTGTATGCCAAAAGCCCGTAATAAATATACTACGAAGCAACTTACTCTGGCGGCAGCCAAATACTTTTACGTTTGCAAGACCTCGAAGGCGCTTGAGAAGTGGAAAATGTTGCAAACAACACCACAAAGATGATTTCAAAAACCGATTATGCTGTCACTCCGTAATGAAGTTGACGAACGCAGTACGAGTGTATTAAAGGGACTGCATTTGGTTGGACAGGATAAACAGAAGATCGGTTGCCAAAAATTACAAAATGGTGCATGCACTCACCCCTTTCTGCTGGATTCTGTTTGGAACACAAAGATAGTGGAGCATTATATTTGCCGCAATAGAAATGTTCTTAGTTGATGGACAATATTCATTGAAATCGGAACTAACTTGTGAGAGAATCTCCAGCTACTGCAACTAATTCTTTCTCTGTATGACATCGTGATGATCTACTTTTTACACTTTGTGTGAGCTCGATAAGAGCTGGGTCAGAACCAGGACTTGCTCGGCTTTGAGTGTCATCTGCTTCAGAATAGAAAGCAAGAGATCCAACGAACTTGCTGTTGAATATGGTGAGGCCGACAATGGTTGTCAAAATTAGCTCAAGGATCGCTTCCAAATTTGCAATGATTCGTTCCCATACCTACTTTTTAAGCGCTGCAACCTCTGTTAAGTCTCACTTTTAATGTAGAGTGGGGATGGTTTTAATTTAATCAAACCAATATGACGGATCTGGCCAGCTTGAGTGGAACGGCTTTAACTCCATGCTCATATTGGATATTGTCATCGAGTAAAAATGTTTGTTTAATGTTTTAGTTTTCTTACAGAAGCTCATGAACATGTATACTAAATATATATTTTGGTAATTTCTAAGGAAATCTTAAACTTTCTTAAATTCCGTTGTCCCGACCTCTTAGCTAAGTATATATTTTTTTAACTTTCAAAGATTGCACTGTGCTATTATTAAGATATTTTCACTCGCATTCCATTTGACAAACTCTTCGCCAAATCTGAACTAAACTAAAATCTCTTGCGGTTGAATTTTGTGGCAATGCAAATTGATGAATCGTGTTTCCAATGTTTGTACACTATACTCCCTCCTTACTCCTAAATTATATGCCATATAAAAAAAATAGTGAGCCAAATATTCAGGCTTGCGATGCAGGACCATTAGGCACCGCCGAAGCAACTGAGTTAGCTAACGCCAACAAAGAAATTACTCGGAGGATGTGACTCTCTGCCTATCTTTCGGTGTCATCGCAAGCAATGACTTTGTACTTGGTTGCCAGCCAAACTATTATGAAGTCAGTTCGCTAAATTTATGTGCAGACGTGTGTGTACGCGCAAAGAGCGCTCCCAGTGCGGCTGGGTATGGCTGGGTTTATTATTGTTCGCGTTGCAAAAATTTCGCGCCAAGATGTCGACGCATGCCAATGCATTTGTGGACGTGTATGAAAGTGCTCACTTACCGAGGCAGAGCAACGTTTCGAAGCGATGCGGTGTTGCGGAAATTCTTAGATAATTTGCAATATATTGCCATATCGCCAGCAGCTGAGCAGCTGGTTGGTCAAATTTGACCCTTTTTCTTTGGCAATCACACCGAAAGAAATCAACGCAATGGCAAGTGAAGGTGCCGATAAGCGGTGGCCAATATTAAATCTCAATTGTACTGACATTTATATGTTTTAGAAAATATCGCATTGATATGTATATAGGTTTTGATATATGTATATGTTTTTGATATTATACTAAACATTTCAAAAGAAGTAAGAGGATTTTAAGCTAGTAAAAGAAAATGTCTTAAAGACGTCTCAACGCCTCAAAAATAATATATAACTTAATTTCTTAATACTGCTTACTTAGTTTTGTTGAAAGTGTGGGATATGTTGGTACGAACTTTTTACTAATACCGTTTTCCTCAAAGTTGGTTCAGCAATACGCGGGTTGTGTATTTCTCATTCTCGAGACAAATGGTAAACAAATGTATAAGGGTCTCTCATTCGAGGCTATTTTCTTCTTTTCATTGGGGGTGTTTTTTTACGTGGCGGGTCCCAAACCCAGCGCACAAGCCGGCGGTGGGGATGTTTCGCCTTCTCACTTTAGCTCGCCTTCAAACGGATATATTTTGGCTACCCAGCGGTTGCTTGGTCTAAGACCGGAAGTAGTGAGCTGCTTGAGCCATATGTAAAAGAATTCCCAAGTAAATAGTGCTCAGAGAACTTTCTTCACTTCCGTGAATTTGTACAAATGGACCTATAATAAAGAGTTCATAAAATTCAAGAATTTTCACATGTAGTCAACTATATGTAAATCAATATAATCAAAATAATTTTTATAAATTACATCCCGAAACATGTTTATATTATAGTAATATGAAGTACTGCGTTGATATGCATCATTAAAATATTAATTATGTTTGTAAAAATTTTCTGAAAGTGCACTCATATAAGAAAAAATGCCAAAACGATGTCACTGAAAGGAAAATAATCGCTACATGCAAAATCGTGCATTATAGGATTAAAAGAGACTACTGTAGTATATTTGATCACAAATTTTTGGGAGACGGGTTACTTTGCTTGTCTAGAAGACTCGGAATGACGACAATCACCCAAAACAAGCACATCTGACGGTGTTGTTTACTGGATCGCTAGCCCCATCAGACATTAAAAAAGACCTTGGTAATGCCACAGGAGTGATAGTAAATCCATTAACTGTTCGCAGGAGGCTCAGAAAAGCAGAATTCGGCGGCCGATGTCTTACAAACGTAAGACGTGTATATATGGGAGAAAGAGAATAAATCCAAGCTTAATTCTTTCGATGAACTGGTATCCGCTATGTATGAAGAAGGTCAGACGAACAATTCACCAGAAGCAAGACATTCATGACGGAATTAGATGATGAAGGTCCTTGCAGTTTCGCAATTTTATCACTGAAAATAGAATGAAGGCGATTATTAAGAAACAGGTAGCCGCACAGAAGCGCAGGAACCAAAAGAAGCCAGATTCCGTCCTTTTGATGGATGTTGGATTACTCATACAGACAGAGATATTTTCCCATAAATAGAGGAAATGGGGTAAATATTTTTTTGAATATTTCAATAATATCATCAAATTTGATTAGAATGTCCTTCTGATAAATTTCACATTCATAGTTTTTGGCTAATAAGTTATTTTATTATTTATTAGAAATCCTAACAAGTTCCAATTTTCACTTTTTTAAGGTAAATGAAGATATTTGAATTTTTCTTATTCCCGAAGTTGTTCAGTGGCTGAACTCTCGAAAAAGTAACGCGGAAAGTAATTCATTTGAATCAGAAATCATGAGGACTCTCCTAACAAATTCTACAGGGGCGGCCATATTACCAAGTAAGCTTAAAGAAAATGGATAAAGTTTAATAAAATTTGTAGATTTTTTCCTTCATTTTTGCATTAATCAGAAATATCATGATCGTAGCCAAGTAGAGCAAGCCTATGGAATATCCACATAACCAATCAGACAAATATATGTACATGGATAATATGATAAAAAAACGACGTGTAGAGTTAAAGTAATGTATGGATACATTTGGTCTCCTGATTGATTTTGTTAGACCCTTTTCTATTTTGGCTTTATATTAGTTTTCAAAGAGTGATTGGATGTCTGAAAAGGCAGGTTACAAGAACACCTGACCGCAACCAACCGCTTTTAAGCAAATATTAAGGAAATGGTGCTCTCCCTGACCAAGAAGTATTCGTTATTTATGTTCTCGGAAATCCACGGT
Organism: Bactrocera tryoni; assembly: GCF_016617805.1. Lineage (NCBI taxonomy): Eukaryota > Metazoa > Arthropoda > Insecta > Diptera > Tephritidae > Bactrocera > Bactrocera tryoni. The sequence continues at coordinate 41,736,135 of NC_052499.1, forward strand.
ATTCACAAAAGTCACATGCCCAGAGTCAATAAATGTCTCCTATTTGATCAGTTAAAGTTACTTTGGATTTTATCAAAACTCATTGAGATATCACAATGAAATCCGACAGATTTATAGTTCAAAACACAGAATTCCGACTACTCACAGAAACATACACAGCACCAATATACTATAAAAATGTATAATTCTCAGCAAACATATGTATACATATATCTATAAATACTTATATTACAGAACAATTTATTTTACAAGCTTTATATCAAACTAACTTTACCTATAAATCCACTCTTGAATATTCAAAGGTTTGCAACCATATCGTACCACACTCGAACTCAATATATGTAGTTAAGCATTATAAAGTGAACTCGCCAGCGTACATTGACATCATGCTTCGTAGTATTTCGCACGAACAATACCACTTAAAGGTGTCTACCAATTTATTTCAATGGTTACAATTAAACTTAATTACTCGCGTAGACAAAACGTGCAGCAAGCACCAATTACATTATCAATGTGTATTGCAATGATTTTATTGTAGTTGAAATATTCTTGCAAGCGGTATTTTGTTTGCTCTCCTTAGCCTTTTAATGGCGATGTTGCACGTGCCGCTGAAGTTCCTGCAGAAAGTCTTAATCTGCTTAGCGCATATTTCGCAATGTCGGAACGTAAAATAAGGAAGTTAAATGGACGAAAAGCGCAAATGATGATAGGACCATTTTATTACCACTTATTTGGAATTACGAAACAATTTGATCAAAAGCCATTTTTTTATACCCATTTGAGTGTTACATAGTAGAATACAGTATAGAACTAATTACTAGTCTGCGGAGTTTTTTCTGTGATGATCAAGTGATCATCAATGGATTCCTATAACAGTTTAAATATGTGGACATTTCCGCTCTTCGTATTATTTCACTAGGGTGCTACAGAGTATAATAGTTTTGCTCATCTAGCTTAAATTATAACTTTTTCATTATTAATTTTTCTAATTTTATGTCATCGGTCTCATCGAAAGTGAAGTGGTTTCAGGAGGAGAAAACATTGTAGAAAATGCTGCAGCACAGCATTTTTTATTTCGACCGCCTTTACCCCAGATGTGAGGCATATTTTTACTCTTTCAACTTTTTGTTCGATGCAGTGGGCTTCGCGTCAAACATAACAAAATTTGATATCGATTTGGCAAGCGTTCTACCTTCAAGATTAATGGAACTGCGCACCAGAATTGATACTGCTCCACGCACCAATACATATGGCTACATTCGGACGAAATTATTGGAAATTTTTACCGAAACCTAGCAGCGACGCTAGATGTACCTCGCGAATGACCCTGGGCGAACGGCGGAATCTATCAAGCTGCTTCAAGAGATTGCAGAGAATTGTGCACCGTACAACAATCTACCGACCAGGAACTGAGGGCCGAATTAGCAGCGCTCAGACAACGGCTCGACCAAATGTTAGCCTAGATTTAGGGCCATGGCAAGTAAAACGTGCTGGTATAATGCGAAATATGTCACTTTAACATTTTGTTTTGTACGCCACAGACATTAAATTTTACTTGGTATGAGAAGGCCTTATAGGATCCCGGGTAAAATTTTGGCGAAAGGCATGCCACCGCCCACTTTTAGGTGAAAACACATATCTCGATACCCGCTCGACTGATTTCAACCAAATTTGGTACGTGACATTTCTCTAATACTCTCATATTACAGTGCCAAAATGGATGTATTAAAACTCAACCACGCCTTCTTCCCATTTAACACAATTTAAAATTGGTTGTGATTTTTTCATATTCCCGTATACAAATAAAGCAATTAATATAACGGTATCAAATTTTACAATAATAATATCCTTAATGGCTGCCATCTTTTGACCAAACATTTTCCTAATCGATCTGAAGCTGTTCAAGTTCATATGACCTGAACCGGAGCACCAGTTGACCTTTTACCGAAAATATCGGTACCTGTGCTCTCTATTGGTCGAATTGTTGAAAAATTTTAGAGCACATTTTCCTTACATGATGTTCAGGTGCTAAGAAAAAAAAGAACTTCTCGAAGTAAAGAAAATATTGTTCAGGTAAGTGCGACTGAAAACCACAATTTGTCGATTTCAAGACGTTCTGAAGAGTTGGGACTTTCTCAAACCAGAACCTGGCAGATTTTGAGAAAAGATTTGAGCTTGCATCCGTATAAAATTGTACTCACTCAAGAACTGAAGAACATTGGACCACCGTAAGCGTTGTAAATTTGCTGATTTTCACTTGGAGCACACCAATATAACAAACATATAACATACGGGTGACTTTACTTCAAATGATTTGTAATAGACCTTAATGAAACACAGTGAGAATTTAATTAGTAAATAGCCTGTAAATATTATGAGGTATTGGCGAAAATAAAAAAAAATCGATTCAGGATGTTTGAGCATATTTTTCGCTTTAATTGCAATTCATTCACAGGTTCCAATATCGCCAACACCTGAAGGTACCGAAAAAGTCTGTGATTCCTGCATGTTCCAAGTGTATAAAATCTTCCGTTTAACCCGAACTTAGCCTTCATTTAGTTGTTTTACCGCTAACACTGTGTTTTTTTTTCAAAATCTCTTGTAGTTGTAGAGAAAAACAAGCAAAAATGTCCAGCAGTAAAAGTCATTTAGTACCAAAATTAATTCTTGTATTCAACATAACGATACCCGATTTATTCGTAAAATATTTTTAAAGTGCACAATTAGCTGACACACTCTCTAAAAGAAGAATATAAAATAATGGACGAAATGTATTCGAGAAAAGAACATAACAACACATTTTTTCTTACCACTGTGCTCCAAAACCTCGAAAAATTGTAAATCAATCCAAGAATATAGAATCATTCGAAATGAATAATTTTCCTGCTAAAAATATTGACATCCATTGATTTTCTCTTCTTCATAGGGTAAAATACCAAATATTTGGTTGACGACATATACATACATATGTATGTACATACTGCATATCGATAACAATAATTCTGTGATAAAATTCGTATAATTCAACTAATATTGAATTATCACACTCTTTATTTATTCTTATTTACAAAAGAGAACTAGTTCAAAACTATTAGAGGGTCCTGTTGGGGCATCTAGATCTGAAAGTTCGCTCGCATTGTCATCCCGCTGGCATTAAATTACAAAATTCATTGATTTTAATTCCAAATAGCATTTCTATGGACATTATGTATACATTTATATACATACATACATATGTACATATATGCACAATCTGCACGACCACATGGGGTGTGCATGTGTGTGTCAAATAAAATACCAAACATATCTAAAATATTAAAAGGAAGCGGCACAAATGAAAATTGCACTCCAAATGGCAATGCGAAACGGAACGGAACGTAACGAAATGTGTTGTCGACAAGCGAGGCCAAAGGAAGCTGCGCCACTGTTGGCGATGTGGGCAAACGAAAGGATATTGTATACAATTTCCGTTTTTATGGCACTCAAGAGTGGCAATAAATCTTATACGAAAACTATTTCCGTTTGTATTTTAGTTTTGCGCCTCGTGCAGCGTTTGATTTCGAATACCGCAAATAGTAGGCACACGGACACAGACGCATACATTCCCCTATACACATCTGTCATCTACATATTGTGTGGTATATGAGTTTAAAGCAGTACCAGGAACTGCTTGGACGAGCACGCGGCGTGATATGTGCATGTGTGAAGATTTGAAAACTTCAGCCCCTCACGCCACTAGATTGCTTAGCACTGCTGCTGGTTTCTTCGTTACGGTTCATATATTTTAGTTGCATTACACATATATGTAAGTTGTATATACATATATATAAAATATGTTATATATACATATAATAATGCAAGAGTAATGTAAAAGGTTGCGCTTGTTTGCATTGGATGCAGCTCTCGCTCGCATTCGTTCGTTCTGCTAGTTTGTTATTTAGAGCGAATTTAAAAAATCCATCAAAGCGATACATTTTCGAGATTTCATTTGCACTACTGTGCTGTCCGCTGCCAATATGCTCTCACATATATACTCGCAGAGCATGCTATCTTACCGCAAATGCATATATTCGCGCGCCTTAAAGTATGCCACACTTTACGTTAGCAGCACGCAGCATCCATCCATCGCCGACTTATGTACCAACTGGCGTCATATAGGGATATGTGCGTGAATGTGTTTCGGCATCACATTGTTCTGCTCGTATGTGCAGAGCCATTTCCGTTTCATGTATGGTGTTGAAATGCTTTTAGCTACTGCATCCGCTGCTGCTACAGCCATCATTACGAGTAACCAGCCAAATTTTCATTGGATCTCTCACGCTGTGCAGCAATAACTGTTCATGCATCTGTATGTAATAGTTTGCTCTGTTGCATATCTACTTCGTGTTGCATGCTTTGCGCGCAGCGCGCATATTTAGGGCAAACACAAGTTGCGAGCCGTGCCTTTGTGGGCAGAATATATTGCAGTTTTCGGCGCAAAATTTAACACTTACAAATATATAATACTTATATCGTTTAGATTTAAGAGTATTGACGGTTCGCTTAGCAAAACTTAATGCGGCCACTGCATAGTGAAGATATGTTATTTTCTAAATATGTAAACGTGATGCCAAGCACCACTCAACCGATGCTGAAACCTCTTCGATAGCTTCGCCGCAATGAGGAGAGTGTTTCTTTCACCTCAGGATATTCTTAAAAATACTGGAATATATCTGAAAAACATTACTTTAATATCCAAGTAGCGACCGATTCATCCGAGGCGCAGATATCTCTTATGGGAGGAGGATATTGCGCGCGCAGGCTTACCTTTAAAATATATCGGTCTTTACAAATTTAATAATCACGTTCATTAGTAATTTATCTGACTAACAACCAACATAAATCATTTTATACAGTAATATACTAAAGAAAAGCAGGCAGCAATGAATGAGTCACAAATGGCGATGCTCATTTGGAATTCGCATTTGGACAATGATGCTTACACTTTGACTAATTTTTCTTACAACCTAACAGACCAATTGAAAGGTCTCTAGCCTACAAAAGCAAAAGACATTTTTATACCATGCTTTATTCATTATAGTTCCCCTCAAGGGTGATACTCTGATTATGGCGAACCTCCAACTTTTCGATACCATTTTATACTCTTGCAACATGTTGCTACAGTTTGGTCACCTAACGGTTATACATATCACTTAACAATAGACGAGATAGATATGCGATTATATGAATTTATATATACTATGTAATTGATCAGGATGACGAAAAAAGATGACCGGATCTACGTCCGTTATCGGCAAAATTGAAATATCTTAAAAAAAGTTGGTAAATATATTTCTTGGCGAAAAGGTAGCGACAAATTCGTAGAAGGGCGTGATCCAATCACTGCCACGTCTACAAAATTTAATCAAATGAAAGCCTATAAAGTGCCATACCTAAGCACTAAATTAATACTTGTAGATATATAGAACTGTAGTTTGGCACAGAGGATCGCAGTAGTTAAGAACAGCTGTGAGCAAAACCTTTTGAATAGTGGAAGCGGCCAGTCCCCCTAATAGTTTTAATGTACATATCCTCAAACCGTTCAAGATGAAATAACAAAATTAGCTCAAAATAAATCATATACACACGCCTATCAATAGTGTGAATAACCCCGCTCACTCCCCATATAACGATACCGTTAAAAAGTTCTTAGAGCGTCATAAATCAATAACTGAGTACGCCAAGACTATAAATTTTACTCTCGCGATGATATAACAGGGCTTTAATAGAAACGATATCAAAATTGGACGACAGGCCCAGCATCGCCCGCTTTTAGAGGAAAGCACTTATCTCGAAATTCGCTGGACCGGTATCAACCAAATTTGATACGTGACCCAGAAGGAAACCTCAAATCCTCTGATATTTGTATGTTGCAGTGCAAAAATGGGACAAATCGGACTGCAACCACGCCTACTTCAATTTCTAGTACACAAATAAGGAAGCAATTACTATGAAGTCAATACTTCCCCTAGCCCCTTTATATCTAATATAAATATGTATTTTCAAACTTCCGGGTGATTTTAACCACCTATAACGGCCGATATGTGAGTTATCTTTGAAAAATTTAGAGAGCGTATTTTTCTTATCTAAGCTTTCCCAAAAGCCTAGTGTCTATTTCACAATATAAAGAAAAAATAACTGTAAAGATCAGCATGAACATTGTAACAAAAAAGCTCCTGAAAATAGTAATTAAATTCCCACAATGAAAAGCGTTTCGAGGACTGGAAAAATCGTTGGCATAAGTGTATAACAACTGGTGCGGACTACTTTGAAGGCGACAAAATAAATATTGATGAATAATTAAATAATTTTCGTTTTATTTAAAATTTCCAGGTACTTTTTTTCGCAATGTATATGCAAGTTGACAATATATTTCAAGTCAATTTCACATTTTGATGATAGCACACGTGTAAACTTCAAAGTGCACACTCTTAGTGCTTCTTCAGTGAGAAGATTAGAAAATCTATATACAAGTTTCTCTTTAAAGAATTAAGCATTGATACAATATATAGTATGTTATGCAAATTTCAAATTTGGTTGGGTTATGAAATCCCAATCGACATTTCAGGAGAAAAGGAAAATAAATCTACACCATGTTTAACGCTTGAAGATTTGGACTTAGGTGTTGATTATGGAAGCGAAATAATTACACCTATAGAGGATGTTGGAAGTTTTTTCTAGTTTTCCTGGAAGTAGCATTAATTATGCATTGCAATAAAGTGCCTGCACTAAAGGACTATTGGAGAAAAATTAGTCATTGTGTAATTCTGTTATTGAGAATTCTCTATTGCGAGGTCGCTGTCTACGAGGGCTGCTATATATATTCTGGCCTAGGGCAACACTAAGTGTTGCCAGGTGCAATCTGACATTTCCATTGGAAAGTTTGACATTTCTTAGCATAACGTCACTCAGAACGTTTTGTCATTTAATCGTGAATTATTTTATTTACAGGGAATTAAAAAATTCATCTCGGCCAAAAAATGGAATTAACTCGTGAACATTTTCGTGCGATCATTTTTCACAACTTTTGACGTGGATTATCACAAGAGTGCATCGATGAACTAAAATCTTAGTATGGCTATGAAGCACCATCCTATAGCACCGTGAAAAACTGGTACAACGAATTAAATCATGGCCGACGCTCGCTCAAAGACGAATTCCGTGAAGGTCGTCCAAAAACAGCCGTTGTGCCAAAAAACATCGATGCCGTACGTGAACTGATAATGCAAGACCGTCATGCATGCCGCATGCCTATGCATTTCTCCCACCAGAATACATTCGATATTGCATGAACACCTGGCCGTAAAAAAGGTTTGTTCTCGTTGGATCCCGCACAAGTTGACAATCGCTCAAAAAAAGGCTCGTGTGGATTGGTTTATAAGATCGTCACAGGTGACGAATAATGGATCTATGCGTATGGCCCGAAAAAAAACAGCAATCGAAAACAAACAAAAAAAAAAACATTTTCGTTGATAAATATGCCTATTTACATTATTAGGCCAGAAATATATATAGCAACCTACGTAAGAGACAAGCTTATAATATGACAGGTGGCGATATCGGTCAGGTAAGGGGAACAAATTTACTGATGATTCACTACTCAGCCCGGTTCACAATCTTGCCCTCTCTCCTACTTGCGGACAAAATGGAGTAAACGCAAGTAAGGAAGGGCTAAGTTCGGGTGTCACCGAACATTTTATACATATTTTAGTTTTATTCCGCTATCATCATTGGTTCCTAATGTAAATATTATACAGAGAAGGCATTAGATGGAATTCAAAATAGCGTTACATTGGAAGAAGGCGTGGTTGTCAACCGATTTCATCCATATTTCGTACATGTCATCAAGATGTTAAGAAAATATTATATACCGAATTTCATTGAAATCGGTTGAGTAGTTCCTGAGATATGGTTTTTGGTCCATAAGTGGGCGACGCCACGCCCATTTTCAAAGCCTGGGTGCAGCTTCCTTCTGCAATTTCTTTCGTAAAATTTATTGCTTCTGACGTTTTTCGTTAGTCGGTTAACGCACTTTTAGTGATTTTCAACATAACCTTTGTATGGGACGTGGGAGTGGTTATTATCCGATTTATTCCATTTTTGAACTACATATGGAAATGCCTGAAGGAAACGACTCTATAGAGTTTGGTTGACATAGCCATAGCAGTTTCCGAGATATGTACAAAAAACTTAGCAGGGGCCACACCCACTTTTCCAAAAAAATTACGTCCAAATATGCCCCGCTCTAATGCGATCCTTTGTGCCAAATTTCACTTAAATATCTTTATTTATGGCTTAGTTATGACACTTTATAGGTTTTCGGTTTTTGCCATTTTGTGGGCGTGGCAGTGGGCCGATTTTGCCCATCTTCGAACTTAACCTTCTTATGGAGCCAAGAAATACGTGTACTAAGTTTCATCATTATATCTCAATTTTTACTCAAGTTACAGCGTGCACGGACGGACAGACGGACGGACGGACAGACAGACATCCGGATTTCAACCCTACTCGTCACCCTGATCACTTTGGTATATATAACCCTATATTTGACTCTTTTAGTTTTAGGACTTGCAAACAACCGTTATGTGAACAAAACTATAATACTCTCCTTAGCAACTTTGTTGCGAGAGTATAAAAAAATGAGTTCTTCTATTCGGCAAATTGATGTTCATTTGTGCATTAGATCGCTTCTTCACTTTTATTAAGTTATTAGAAACACTCGATAGCCCCGCAATTGCAACAACGAACAACTCAGAAATGAAAGTCAGTTCAAGGCGAATGACAACATCATTTTCAGATGTCATCCAGATACAGTTTTCAAGTGCCCTACAGCTGATCGACTCAGTATAGGAGACCCCTTGCCAATAAGTAATGGCAGAGGCTGCGTACGAAGCACATGGTTTCGAATGCTTTACAATTTATCACAAAGTAAATAAACAAATGTGGATAGTAATTAGCATCCAAATGTACACGAAGACGGTGTAGAGTGGATTCGGCGCCGTTTTCAGCAACTCGCACTAACGTATGGAACGAAATGGAACGACTTGGCACATTTTCCTTCAATATATTAAATTAATAGTGTGCAAGAACTGAAGCCGCTCGACCTTTCCAAGCGACATCGCTTCACTTTATGGGCTCTTGAAAAGTTGCAAGCAGATCCGATGTTTACGAGCCAAATTTTTATCTGGGCTTTTTGGCTGAATGGGTATGTAAATAAGCGAAATTCCCGCATTTGAGAGGAAGAGCAGTCTGAAGAGAATCAAAAGCTGCCAATTCGTCCCGAAAAAAAAACGGTTTGGTGTGTTTGTGGGCCGGTGAAGTCATCGGTTCATATTTCTTCAAAAATGATAACCGACTATTTGTTGCCCGAAATTAAAGCTCGTGATCTCGGCGACATTTGGTTTCAACCAGACGGCGCCACTTTCCACACATCGTATCAAATAATGGATTTAATGAGAGTACATTTCGGTGAGCAGATAATTGCACGTTTTGGGCCTGTCGATTGGTCCCCAAGATCGTATGATATCACACCGTTAGTCTTTTCCCTGTGGGGATATGTAAAGTTTCAAATTTATGCGGACAATTCCTCTTCAATTCAGGCCTTGTGGCAAAGCATCTTGCATGTCATCCGCTAGTTACCAGTTGAAATGCTCGTACGAGTCATCGAAAATTGGACTCAACGTTTAACCCGTTTGAAATCAAAGCCAGGGAAATACCTTACGACGTAAAACGTCAACCAGAGGCACAGTGGTATACTATTATGAGTAAAACACGTTCTGAATTTTCATTGAGATAACACAAATATTGGCCGATATATCCAGCATAAAATCACCAGGAAGTACGAAAATATGTATATTAAGTATATGGGCGCTAGGGGAGGCATTGACCCGATTTCATTTTGGATACACAGAATTACTACCGCAAGAAAAGGACTCTACCTGAACTTAAATTGCATATCTCACACATTAACCGATATTTTCGAACAAAAGTCAACTATAGGTACCGGCGTCCGCATATTAGGTACCTGATGCATGATCTCCATGCTCAATTAATAATTAGAAAATTTTTCATTCCGACCTGAAGGCTGAAAATCGGAATTGCTTCAACTATCAATTTAATATGCTCCTTCAATTCAGTCAGATTTCTGAGTTTTGTTTGTAGACCTCTTGCTTGATATAATATCATTAAAAAAGTATGATGCGTCAGCTTAGTTGATCTGAGGAGCCAGCGGAATTGGAATTTCTTGATATTTATATGTTTTCATATAGCCGGTTTCTGGGCAAAGTTTTGCCACGTGAATTAATTCTGGATTCGATTCACTCCGTATACGGAAATTTTATTTGTTTACATTTCTGCTAAGGTCAAAATGGGATTCATCAGACATAAACAGACAATTTATCAAGTAATTGTCTCCTGCGACCATTTCAATAGTTTTTTGGCAAAATTCCAAACGAATAGGCAAAGCTAGAGGGTTAATATCCGTTGTAATGTTCAATGCGCCGATAATTTGGGAGTCGAAACACTGGAATTAACGATTCAGCAGCCGCGGTTGTTTGCGCGCTTGTACAATACTTCCAGATTTGGCACATGGACAACAACGGAATGCAAAGCATGGTATTCAAACCCTGCTTTCGATACCCCATTCATTTATTATTAAAAATTTTAAATAACAGCCTGCCAAATAAATAGTGCATACAGAAAAAAAGTTATTGCGGTTTGTTTTTGTAGCACGATCCGTGCTTCTCCCCATGCCTTCGAATTTTAAATAAAACTCCGTCCCGAAAGAGTTAAATCATCGCGTTATATAGGACGTTTACGGCATTTTATGCAATCCCTGAAAAATGCTAAAAAGGGTCAGTTTCATTCATAATGTCGGTGGTACAATTATTGTGAAAATATTTTTTCTTCTTATGACTCCATACTTTTATTCACTTAAAGATCAAATAGTGAGAGTTAAAATCACCCAGCTCCTAGTTCAGATACAGCATTAAAAGTGTAATAAACACTATAGGGTTGCATGTGTCGACAGCATAATCGGGCAATATATATATATATATATGTATATACTTATATAAATACTAAGTACTACCGACTGCATCATTCAAGTTTCAACACACCAAAGACGAAGCAGTGAAATCCCCAACTCACAGCGCTCTTTAAATCACAGCACAGCTAACAAAGGCAAATAAGTCATCTTGTTTAGCACCAGAAAAGTCATAAAGGTAGACAAAAACTTTACAAAGTACACAACAATAAGTGCGGCTGAAAGTTCCGAAGTTTCGCAAGCATAAAATTATGCAAAACGCTGCCTCGGCTACACCCACACAACAACAAAATCACAAATAAACGCTGATGGGGCAGCAGTGATATGGCGAGAGAGCTTGACTATGAGCAAGGGTTCTGCCTCGAAAGCGAAATCTTACACTAACATCATTAGCGTATCAGTCACGATTTTGCTTTATTGAAAGCATTTTAATTTAATGATTACAGCCACGCGTATTTAATGCTAAGCTAAGCAGAGCGGAGATGGAGCAAACATAAAATACTCGCCCAAGTAGCTATCTACTCCATTATATTAACTATGCGTTTGTGTGTGTGTGTATGCAACAACAGCAATGAGATTATCGACAGTAGCGAAAGCGCACAATGGCTGTTGGAATAATAACAAAACGTCAAAGCCGAATAGTAAACAGTGTAAGAGCAATCAGCTTAGCCTGCATACAAATTAATCTCTGATGCTAAGTAAAATCTGCAATGTACATACAAATATATGCATAAATCATGAGTACGACGTATACGTCAAGCCGGCGGATGTGGCGCAATGGCTCAAGTATTTAGATTGCGTTGCAAAACTGGTAAGTAGATCAAAGTACTCCAAAAGGATGGGAGAGTACTCCGAAATTTAACTGAAAATATGAGAAATAGATAAGCTAATTAAAAATGAGCTTTCCTAGTTCTAGACCTACTGCCCAGAATATTAGGGAACTACGGTAAGTACGGTAGATTACTTCCGTAACTGCTCGTAAGAGACTACTTCATGGAGTATTTGCAAGACATAACTTTTTAAAATTTGTTTGAACTTCGTTTAATTATGTACAAACTACTGGCGAAAAAGACTATAAAGCCTTTAAGCGAAAAGAAAATTGAGGTTGACGTTTCGCTGACAGCTTCCTTTTTCTCATTGCCGTTAAGATTTCCAATTTCTGCCTACAGGATGGAGTTCTATCCCCGCTTCTATGGAGCTTAGTAGTAGATGAGCTCTAGAGTTGCTCACAAACAATATTATTCCATTCCAGGGGTACGCCGATGAAATTGTCATAATGGCATGAGATAAATCTAGAATACTCTTTGCGACATAGTCCAAAGGGGCTTAAGTCGAGCTAAGGAATGGCGTAATACAGTAAGTCTTTGCTATTAGTCCGTTTGCAGAAATCAATCTCCAAAGCAAATATCGCAACTAGCGTATCGCTATACTCAGCGATTGGCAAAAGGCACTAAAAGCGATCTCAAATTATGGAGACGTGAATAGGAAGGCTGGTTAACAGACAATGAGCTGGCCGACGAACTAGGCCAGAACTATGATTTAGAGATATGATCAACTTCCCCCGAGACAATTTCCTTGTCGCGCTCTATACTGGACATAGCTCTTGTGCAAACGACCCGTTTTGCGACATGGAACCGGAAACTCCAGAACACCTGATTCTAGATTAGCCTGCGTTTCTAGAAGGAGACTCAAGGCCCTTGGAACCATCCACGTGGACAGAGATCACCTCTATCGCGCCCAGTAAGCTCTTGGAATTGTTCAGAGGGCTGGGCCTAATACCATATGTGAAATATAGGAGTGCAGAATAGACCAAAGGTCGCAGTGCAAAACTTCAATTATTTTCTATACATCCATCCACGAATGAATGTCCGGTATCAGTTTATTGGCCCACCGTTCTTTGGTTTGCCGCCTTTGCCGCCTTTGCTGCCACATTGTCATGTTTTTAATTATCTTTCCTTTTTTGGATACTAAAAACTTCTCTGACAACTTCTATATTCACGCAAATTCGTCACTCTCGATATCAATGGGCAGCAATTTGGTTTTTACTTTAGCAGCCTCGCTGTATATTAATCTTGTTTTCGATCTATGCACTGTATTTCAATATTTAGCGCGTGGATCGATATGATACCCGCATACAATATAACTGTGCAAGTAAAAATCGTCGGATGGAATGCACGCAGCCTTTATTAGCCACAATTATTGCTTAAGTGTTTAGGAGTTTATTTCCTTTTTCTAAAGTGTATTCAAAGGTCTCGAAAAATGTTAACCTTGAGTCTAATAATACTTCCACCTGCTGCAGTTGAGACTGCGAAAGAAACTCACAATCACCTATGATGAGCGATATTCTTTTTTCCACTTTCCTAGTGCTTGTGATCAGGAGTTATATTTTGTGCTCAGCCAGTTCTAAGCTCATGGAGAAGAACCATCGGCGCGGACCGTATATGCATCTGTTTTCAAAATAACTCATAATAATGTTCATAAGGTATTGAGGAAAGCGTATTTCATTCAGGGACTTATTAATGTTTTTAACGTTTTCATCATCACTGTGCCAGTGTCAACGACATTGTTTAGTGTGTCAATGGTAAACTGCTACTTCATAAAGCCCTATAGTCTTTGTGATAATTCGGGACTTCCTGGATTACTAACTCTATATTTTCGTATTTGTTTGGTTTGGCAAGTTCACAATCTCGGGACTTTCCACGAAACGGTAAGTATTCCCTTTAAGGCTCTGTTTGGTATGCTACCGATTCCAGACGCTTTGTTGCTTTTAATATTTCTCGCTCTTTATGGCTCTATAATTTCTGATCATGACTTAGCATAGCAAATCAGATGGTGTTTCTGATATATGGTTTCAACGTAATTCTTCATAAATGTTGATGCGCTGTTTGGTTGTTGTGTTTTATTTTAGAAAAAGGAGATAGTATAGCCATTAGCTCTGGTCCATTACGGCATCGAAAAGAAGCAATAAATGGTGTTTTCCAAAGTCCACACATGGACCACCTTTCTATAGGCTAGTAAGTAGTAGCTGTGTTTGTGTGTGTGCCCTTATTTGCATAGCTGTAAGTGCGGTAAATTAAAATATAAAAGCAATATGCATGCAACGCCTCAGAAGTTTATTTACCACATTCTCTCTCATATGCACACGTTGCTGCATCTTTTCGAACTCAAAACTAGCTAGCTGTTGGAGTACATAATAAAATGTTTTAAATATAAAAAATAAATCGCTAGCATAGTCAAGTTTAGAGTTTAATGCCGGCAGCCAGAAAATTTGAAATATTTCTGGTTCCAAACTATTTCGCATAACCAAAGCAACTTCCACTGTGGCATATTGTGTGTTCCGATGCATAAGTGTATGCAAAAGAATTACAACAGCACTTAAGTGCACACACTTGTTGTTGTGCGTATGGGTATGGACGTGGCATGCCACAACCCTATACTGGGCGCAACCTTAAATAACTATGCGTTTCTGAAATTGTTACGAAAAATGTTCGAGTATTTCTAAACTCTCAAATATTTGAGTTGGTGTGAATTGGACGTTGTTAAATTGTATGCATGCTGCTATGTAGTGTATGTACATATGTGTGTACATGGTCATTGGCAGTTGCATATAAATAAATAAATGTTTAATATTTGCAAGTGTGTGTGCGTCGTATATACATATATCGATGCATTAATGTTCTAATGTGTGAAAACAATCACCCACACTCTGGCAAAGTACTCTCTCCCAGATGAAATAAGAATCACACACGCATTCATTAGAAAATTTCAACTTTGCCACTGTGTGGTGCAGTTTGTATGTTTTGTAGAAACATTTATACAATGTATATCGATTTTAGTTAAAAATATATTTTCGCACAATATTTCCGAATATCCAATTTAAAAGTATATATTTGGAGGGAATTGGATTTTATTAATGCAACACATGCAATGTTTGCTCTTTGATCTAGCACTTAATTACGAAACGAATGAAGTGCTCGGTTTTAGTTCATTATTTTAATAGAGCAAATAACTTGTGTTTGATAAAAATTTGATATGTTTGTACAAGTGATTTTATTTTCAAAGGAGACTCCAACAAATTTTCAACTGTGAAATGTAAATGCAACCTGTCATAATATTATGATTTTTGACAGAGCATTTTTCTTTAAAGGCGTTTTGCCTTGACTTTAGTAAGCTTTAAGAAGACTTATTACAAAATTTTCTACAGAATTGTGCTGTTATTAATAACACAATTTTGCTTAAGCTTAAACAAACGTTGTCACATTTTCAATTGGTAACACGAACCTAACAGAAATGTATACGTTTGAGTATAAATAAAGTTTTTAAAAGTTTGCGATATCACAAAATTGCTTACTTAAAACGCTGTTATTGTTTATAAATTTATGTTTATTATGTTGGTAATAATTTCAGCTTTCTCTGTTTTTCCTGATTCAATAATTTATTTATCACTGATTACCAGTTGATGAGCTTGCTATTCACACTATTCGACTTCGAACTTGACGACTTCGACTTAGAAGAGCTAAGTGTGGGTGTAACCGAACATTATATACTCTTGCATCTGGCAAAGATCAAAGCCTGGGAAACTCCCTCAGAATATACGATACTAACTCGACCGAAGAGGCTGAATTTAATGTATTGAGTTGATGTAGAAAACATCCACCGAGGATCGTAATTCATTTTATAAAGAATGTGTGATTTAGATTAAGATCGAGACCTGAATATTTGCAATGATCGTTAAGCAATGCCCGACCGAATCTTCGAATACCATGCATGCGGCGTCAGCATATCGCATTTTTGAATTTTTCCTATGCTCAGTGACATAATCGAAGTCTTGCAAGTACATAGTTCAACGAGCTTCTCGTAATGACGTTTCTTACTTCCCATCGTAAATGCATTACAATCGGTTATAATCCATAATTTCTGAACAAAAACATTCACACGCCATTTCTCTTATACTATATATAATCGCTAACACTTCAAATTCATAGAACTTGCATATCTCCTCCGCTGGAGTAGTTTTCTAACTCATGAGCCGTACGGGATGAAACTGCTAACATTTGGAATTTTTCTGACGGCGCCATATCCATACAATAAGGAATCTTTGTGTATCTCCGTCCGTGTTTTCGAATCGTATATCTGTAAGGCCGAAGCTTCACCAAAGAAAATTTTATTTTTCAAGAAAAACCCTTGGTGCATTAATTAATATAATTCTTCATTTTTCAAATATGGACGGTGGTGATTTAAAAAGTCGAAATGAGGCGAAGTTAAACTCACACTATTGCCCTTGCTGTATTGAAAAAGTGTGCTTGAAATAGTGAACACACTAGCCCTTTGAACCTTTTCCAAAACATCATCTATAAGGACCATTGAAAAATTTAGGCGTATAAGTACCTCTTCGTTTATTTTTCACAACAGATCATATTTGTTTTGAAACCAATAACTTATTTGATTATCGATTATCTTCTCTACCATATATCATCTGTTACCACAACATTAATTTGACAGATGATCGTGTCTGCTTTACTAGTTTAAAACCGTGAACCACATTGAAGACTATTTCTGCGTGTTCGCTTTTCAAACGACCCAAATTTAGATCAAGCATCGAATTGCAATTTTATTGCTACGCAAAGAGCAGCAAAGTTAAGTTAAAGGTAAATAATTACCATTTGTCCCCATCATCTTTTACTTGTAACCACTCATTGCCTACGAAATCGTTTTCCTTTTGCTTTCACATACATGCCTTATCCACAAATTTTTTTCAATATGTAAACTTTAAAGATCTTTACTGTCAAACCTAGCGTCGTACACGCTTTTCAAAAAATCATTTTCCAGAATGACTTCATTACCATGTGGGTTTGAGGTTGAAACGAACCACAAGTATCCCATTTATGATCTTCTCTGCGACAGAACTTTCCTGGTGGAGTGGGGTAGATCACTACGAAAGGTCAATGGAGGCACCTCGCAGGGTGGGGTTCTGATCCTTTACTCTGGATCTTAGTGGAAAATTACCCACTCAAAGAACTCGAGGAAGCAGGCTGTCGAGTGATAGCCTACGCAGATGTTGTTGCTCTTATAGTTGAAGGAAGATTCCTGGTTAAGTTCTACTTATAGGAGTTAACACAAGGGTACCTCACGGCAGAGCGGAAAGGAGCGGCTTAGCTGTCAATCCCAATAAAACTGATGTGGTTGAGAAAAGCACTAGTTTACAAATGCCGCTATAAAGGAGATATTGAGAAGAAGTGGGGTCTCTTTCCACAATTATTGCTTTGGCTTTACAAAACCGAAGTTAAGCCGATGCTGTTCTATGGGCTATTTAACGATGGGCGTTGCACCGTCCAATTTTTGGTGGAATCCCATATCTCGGGACCCGTTTGACAGATTTGGACGAAATTTGGTACGAGGCATTTTTTTCATATTCTTATGTCACGTTGCGAAAATGAGCGAAATCGTACAATAAACGCGTCTACTTCCCATATAGCACAATTTGAAATAAACTAAACTTTGCACGAATAATGCTCTTAGTGTGTGCCACCTTACCATAAAACCCATGTAGTGTCTATACAGCATGTTCTCTGATCCCCAGCCATAGTTCTATTTTGATCCTTTCGAGAACCTGTAGACTGTTCGGGTATTTCATCCAAATCTCTAGAAGATTAGGTGGTAGAGGCGTATCCCAACTCAGTTTCGCCAACCATAGATTTTGAACAAATATCTTGGCCGTCACGACAACTGGTGCAAGCATCCTTAGTAGATCATACAACCTTGCAATATCACTCAAAAGAATCCGTTTACTAGGAATTGTGTCAAAATTACATACTTTTACCTTGAAAAATAACGTATCAGTAATAGGATTCCAGTGTGGACCCAATATCGTTGTACTGGAATCGAATCAAATATGCCTTGTTGAAGAATGGCATCAACGTCCCGTTCACGATTGATGACCAGTTCTGTCGTGTGGACACTTTCTAAATAATAACTAACATAAAAGCTGTGAAGGAATGCGTCCCGTGCTGCGGCTGCCCGGCTGACGTCAGCGATCACTTTCCAATTATCGTATGCATACTGTCGCAATGACCTAATAGCATTAAAATGACTGCTTGCCATACCGTACATCACTGTCTTAAGTTGATAGGTCCGCAAGAGTTCATTAGGGCATTCCCTCCAAAGGATCTGTTGCCATTTTCGATGCCCAGAATCCACCATTACCTGTCGGACCATATTTTTGATATCGGGTGTGAGAGCTACCGAATACCGCCAAAAACGATGAAATATGTCAACCAGGTTTTCCTGTGGCTGTGGTATAGTTTAGAGATACATCGTTCGTTGTTTTAGATGGTACGTTATACACTACTCTGCATTTAGTCAAAACAGCGTGGTGAGGGATGAAACAACAGCTTTCCATGTCAACTGGAGGAGCATCGATTGCCTCCATATGTTCCAAATTAATGTATTCCCTCATGAATTCCACGTATTTCTCTCTCAGTACATAGTCGTTTGCCAATGTCCGCTCTAGTTTCAAAAATTGCTAAAGTTCCGCCGTCCACTTCTGCCTTGATGGTATCAGTAGCCTCTCTAGAAGTTTATCGGTGGTAGAATCATCGGAAACGTCAATGAAGGATGAAAAAGAGTTGTATTCGACTCGTTCGCTGCTACTGGGCATTCGTTATGAGAACCGACAACAACGTCGTTTAATATGAGGGCAGACCAAATATCTGCGCCAATCAGTAATTCTACGGGACTTGGTATACCAAATGCTGGATCAACCAAACAAAAATCCTTTAAATGATGACTAGTTCTAATGTCTATAGTCGTAGAAGGAGTCATAGATCCGACTGAATCAATGATGTACGCATCAGAACTGATCTGTCCACATGAGACTGCATACTAACTAACAACACCTTTGCTACGAGTTGAAAGGCTTTGACTAATACTCTCGACTGGAAAGACTCAGGGACTTCTAGGAAGATCCAAAACAGTTACCAATGATTCGCAAACGAAGCTCACCTGGGAACCAATATCGCCAAATCCGCGACATTCCTTTAAGTAACCCTTGCAGTCAGCAAGGAGCACGTTTGCCGTTGCGAAGAGAATAGTCCGGTCACTCTGTAAGAGAAATGATTGGACGTCGCTCCTTGGTCATTGTGAACGAGAAAGTACCTTTGGCGCCACCATTGGCGCTGTAGCCGACGCTCCGGGAGTAAATCTGGCAGAAGTACCTTCAACGTTCCTCTGCTGGAGACTTCTACATAGAAGGATATTTTGTTTCTGTTGGCAGTTGAAACATAGACCAAATGGACAGTCCCGACTACGATGACCAGCTTTGAGGCAATTGAAACGTAATGATGACTGCTTAACCAGATCTCAGCGTTCGTCAAGTTGAAGGTTATGAAACTTTTTACATTTCGTAATGCGATGAAACTCATTACAAGATGGGCAATTCGTTGTCTTGTCAGATGCTACCAACGGATAAAGAATTTTCCCGGTGTTCATGGTCAGATGCGCTTTCACGGCATATCGGCAGGTTAGCTGCACGCCGCTCAACGAACATTATCACGTCTTCCATTTTCGGGATGTCATTGGATTTTAGGCTCATTCCCCACTTGGTACGAGTAACAATCGGTACTTTCGGTAATGGCAGCGGTACGGCTATAGCATCCCATTGTTTTACTCTCCAAGTACCATCCAAATCCTTTGAAGGACAACCGAGAGCGATCTTGGTTAACTCAACCTTATATAGAAAAATAGTATGTAAGAGAACTAGGGAAAATAATAATGTTGTTATTGTATACGGGACAATGGGCAAATAACATAAATGTATAGATGAGATAACATTAAACACACACACACATGTATTGAATTGAATATTAAAAACAACTCAGAATGAAATATTTCTCAGCTCAATGAGATCTTTACTTTTCTCCCAGCAGCGGTAAGAACTTAAAGATTCTTTGTTGAGTTCAATGTTTGATCTTACAAATCAAACACTAGTTGTTCTTGTTTACAGCACAGTGGTCTGACCCAAACAACGGTAGAAATGCCGAAATGAAAATGCGTCACCTGAAAATGGTGATGCCAGATAGGGCATTGTGTATCTGAGTAATGTTGATGCCAAATTGCACAGTATAAATCATTTAAATCAAGTGAATATTAATCGTTAACACATACTAAGAACGCTTTAAAATAAGAATTCTATTTGTGCTATTTACAGTAATTTAAAATGTTTTTCTTTGTGTCTTTTTACGTCGCTTAACATAATTCAGATGTTGGCGATAAAGTTCCATCAAAGACCAGTGTATATTGGGAAAATACGGGAGCTGTGCTTCGAAACACGTATATGACCGTAACAGGTAGTGAGTCGTGGATTTATGCTCATGAGCCCTAACTAAACAGCAGTCATTGCCCTGGGTGTTCCCAGATAAGCTAAATCCAACAAAGTTGTTCGCGTTCGACGCAGCGCTAAGCAAATTGTGTGCGTGTGTTTTTGGATAAACTGGATATGTCGCTAGAAGAACGCAGAATAGTAAATTCTGGCGGATACGCAATCATTTTTGTGTCAGTTTTCTTTCAAAAAATTAGGGAAACAATCCGTCGAAGATAAGTCACTCTTACCACCATCAGCACGACAATGCGAGCACTCATACATCGACTCAAAACATCAATTAGATGAGTCATCCAGACTTGGCACCGAAAGACTGCTTTTTATTCACGCAAGGAAAAAATAAACTGAGAGGTCAACGTATTTCAACACCTCTAAAGACGATTGGTGCAATTAGAACGCATGCATGGTGTCTCCACCTCAATCAGAATAGCAAAATTGCTTCGGAAACTGGTTCAAACGTGATAGGTGAGTATTTTTTAAAATAATAAAGCGCATCATATGATAAATATTTGTTTTTATCTCAAATCCCGAATTATAAGAGCAGTCTATGTAAATACGTGTATATTATTGCTCAAACACTTTATATGGTTTATTAAAACATTTCACTTTGTTTTTGGAACATTCATTACATTCATTACGGTTTTCTTAAATAGTTGTTGTCACTACAATTACACTTTGTTTGAATTTATACTTGTCTCAGTTATCGGTTGCTGTCGTATTTCAAGACTCTCGTTAAGTTTAGTAAGAAGTGTAATAAAAAGAAACTACCGCTAAGTGTGGACCTTTTACCCACAGGATCTGCTCTCACATAATATAATCGAATGCCAAGTTTCCATTCTTGATCAACTTCGGAAATTTGACATCGATTTTCAAATATTTATTGTTTTATTATTTCAATTCCACTCGAGAATCGCATCCGGTAGGTTATTAATTGAAGGGTTTGATTGATGAAAGGAAATTATTCTCGGTTTAGTTCATTGGGAGTATTTAGGTGAGCGTTCATTTTAGATATTTTGCCTTCATACTCACAAACGATCAATATACTAAGATTGGCTTACAGGGCCAAATATACTCATACTCACTATAGTTTAACCATATTTAATTAGCGAATAAATAAAATTTCCTTTTTAAGGGAGCTTTAGTTTTATTTCTTAAATGAGTAACCTTTGAAATTTTACTTTTTTCTTCAAAAACCCATACAAAATTCTTAATAAAGCGGTAGCGCTAATTTCTTTTGTTCTAATTGTCTCACGCCTTCAACGTAAGCAGCTTGGTTTGACTTCGTCGCCAATAATTTCTTCAGCCGTCAGATTCTCCTTGCACAAATTGAACTGCTGTTAGCTTCATGCTGCTTCTATGAGTGGGAAATTTTGCCAATTTCGGAAGTGACATAATCAGAAATTTATAACACCGTCAATCTTTATCAGTTCCAACAATGATTTCGATTTGGCAAAGTGTAGAAGCCGTCTGTACCACACCATGGTTTGGCCAACAATGAGGAAGCTCGCCAAAGCTTCCAGTTTCAGCAACGTTTGCAGTACATAAGTACAGTTAAATTGGACATTAGAATGCTTGTGTGTACGCCATTGCGATTTTGCGCCGTCGCCTTCACTCGGCTCTTTGTTCAAATCGGCGTTTAGTGGCGATAAGAAAGTGAAAATTCGTTGCCAAAAATTTCGCACATTTCTCCATTGACGGTAAACTGCGAAGAGTTGAGACTTTTTATTTAATTTTGCTGCTGTCTTCTGCAACTATTGCATTAACCGTTGGCTAATCCATTGGCATTTAAGGTTTTTGAATTCACTGCCAATTTTCGGCTGTCATCGACAAGAACTCCTATTGGCAATAAAATGCAGCGCAATATTGAGTATAGCATAATTTAAGCTTCATCTGTGATATTCACTTTGTCTATCATGTCTTCAAACCCTCAATCAGCGCTGCACTCCCCTGCGTATGATGAACATTCCTGCTTTGTACCAATTTCCAGTTCATCAGTTCATTTCTATTGTTCTCATCTGTTATTCAATCTCTCATTTATTCATGTCCATACATTGTCTTACAATTGGCAACATTCTAGAGGAAAGTCAACTGTTTTATGCCGTAAAAGTGAAATGCTTTGTGCGCTGAAGGAGAATAATTGAAGAATTTTGCTGAACTACTTTGAAAGTGAATAAATTCCAAGATTTACTGCTATTTAATTGCTTCCTTTCAATGCTTCAATAAATTTATTTCAATTTGATTTACGATCAATATATTTGTCCACATGCGTATTAGAAATGTTTTCCTTCTTTTACGACTTATTTGTCGCTCTGTTGTTTGCGTTAAGCTTTATCAT